>NC_134354.1:254241012-254243512 GCF_048569485.1 Anomaloglossus baeobatrachus | reverse complement strand
GAGAAACAGAGAGACAGTTACTATTCCGGGCAGCGCCGGGTGCTATGTTGTGAGGCGAAATTTTAACCCCGCGCGTTCCAATTTACCAGTCAATTTTGCCCCTATCTACATAATGGGGAAAAAGTGAAACAAAAAGTGTTGGGGGCAAATTGACAGCTGCCAGATGTGAACAAGGGGGACTTAACCCTTTAGTGACGGAGATAATTTTCACCTTAATGACCAGACCAAATTTTGCAATTCTGACCAGTGTCACTTCATGAGGTTATAACTCTGGAACGCTTCAACGGATCCCGGTGATTCTGAGATTGTTTTTTCGTCACATATTGGACTTCATGTTAGTACCAAATTTAGGACAATATTTTTTGCGTTTATTTATGAAAAAAATTGAATATTGGCAAAAATTTTGAAAATTTAGCAATTTTCAACTTTTGAATTTTTATACCGTTAAACCAGAGATTTCTGTGACACAAAATAGTTAATAAATAACATTTCCCACATGTCTACTTTACATCTGCACAATTTTGGAAACAAAATTTTTTTTTGTTAGGAAGTTAGAGGGGTTCAAAGTTTATCAGCAATTTCTCATTTTTACATCAAAATTTACAAAACCAGTTTTTTAGGGACCACATCCCATTTGAAGTGACTTCAATAGGCCTAGATGACAGAAAATACCCAAAAGTGACACCATTCTAAAAACTGCACACCCCAAAGTACTCAAAACCACATTCAAGAAGTTTATTAACCCTTCAGGTGCTTCACATGAACAAAAGCAAAACGTGTTCCCCACTTTCTTATGAGTGCGCCGATACCCCACATGTGGTCAGAAACCTCTGTTTGGACAAATGGGAGGGCTCGGAACAGAAGGAGCAATATTTGAATTTTGGAAAGCAAATTTGGCTGAAATAGATTGCGGGCACCATGTCGCATTTGGAGGTCCCCTAAGGTACCTAAACAGCAGAAACCCCGCACAAGTGACCCCATTTTGGAAACTAGGCCCCTCAAGGAATTTATCTAGATGTTTGGTGAGTACCCTGAACCCTCAGGTGCTTCACAGAATTTTATAACGTTGAGCCATGAAAAAAAATAATAAAATTTTACCACAAAATTGTTATTTCAACCAGGTAGCTTTTTTTTTACAAGAGTAAAAGGAAAAAATCCAGCATAACATTTATTGTGCAATTTCTCCTGAGGTTGGCGATACCTTATTTGTGGTGGAAATCAACTGTTTGGGCGCATGGCAGGGCTCGGAAGGGAAGGCGTGCCATTTGACTGCAAAATTGGCTGGAATCAATAGCGGACGCCAGGTTGCATTTGGAGAGCCCCTGAGGTGCCTAAACAGTGGCGGTCCCCCACAAGTGACTCCATTCTGGAAACAAGACACCTCAAGGCTTTTATCTAGGTGTATAGTGAGCAGTTTGAATCCACGAGTACTTCACAGAATTTGATAAGCTTAGGTTGCCATATTGAAAATTTTCATTTTTTTCACAAAAATGTTGCTTTAGCATCAAATTTCTCACTTTTTCAAGAGACAACAACAAACCGTGGACCCCACAGGTTGTTATCCAATGTCTTATGAGCACAGGGATACCCCACATGTGGCCAAAAACCTCTGTTTGGATAAATGGGAGGGCTTGGAATGGAGGGAGCACCATTTGAATTCTGGAAAAGTTAAAATAAATTGCGGGCACCATGTCACATTTGCAGGGCCCCTTGGGTACCTATACAGCAGAAACCCCCCACAAGTGACTCCATTTTGGAAACTGGATTTTATTCAGGAGTATAGTAAGCATTTTGAATCCACAGGTACTTCACAAAAATGTTGCTTTAGCAACAAATGTCTCACTTTTAGGCTATGTGGCCATGATCCAGCGACACGGCGTCCAGTACACAGTGTCAGCCTCCTGCAGAGATGTGAGTGTTGTCCACGGGAGAACGCAGCTGCCCATGCCCACGATTTGGGTTCAGGCCGCTGTGGAGCTCTATGCTACCTGCAGAGAACACTCTTGTCTCCGCAGCATAAATTGACATGCTGAGGCTCGGGAAGCTGCGCCACAGGTCGGTTTATGCTGCGGAGAAAAGAAGCACAGTGGGCACGGGATTTCTAAAAATCCTTCCACTGTGCTTCTACTGCACAACGCAGCGTTATGGACACAGGGACACACTATGGACACACTCTGCGCCCAAAACGCTGCAAACCCCGATTATGGGCGCATAGCCTAAAATGCTACAATGGATGAATGGATAGATGTCAAACATATATAACGTCCCACCCCCTGCATATTCTAAGCTGGCGCCCTTTAGTGCCTTTCATGTGGCACTAAAGGGTGCCTAGCCTTGTATTTAGCCCCCCAAAAAATTAATAACGACGTGGGGTCCCCCCTATTTTTGATAGCCAGCTAGGGTAAAGCAGACAGCTGTAGCCTGCAAACCACAGCTGACAGCTTCACCTTGTCTGGTGATCAATTTGGAGGGCTCCCCAGGCGTTTTTTAAAAAAAAAAA